>NC_057795.1:380000818-380029577 GCF_018294505.1 Triticum aestivum | reverse complement strand
AATGGGGGGGGGGAGGAGGGGCGAAGGGGGAGGGGGGATCCAAGCTTAGGGACGCACTTGTCCGAAATGTAGGGTAAGTTACCAGCGTACCCCCACCGGTTTTGACACCGCGACGTGGAGCTTCATTTCCGGCTGAGGGGTAGAAGGGGGATTTCGCGTGTCTGGGCTGCGGTAGCGATTTCGGATGAGGAGGGAGTTCTCGCGCACGTCCAAATTTCGGGATAACAAGGCGCGACGCGGGTTGAAGAAGCGGGAGTTTCAAAGCAGGTGAGACAAAAGATACTCGAGCTTGAAAATTTCGGGATAACAAGGTGCAGATTCCTTGTTCGGCAGAACAAACTTAACGTGTAAAAAAATCATACAAGACACAAGAGAGTCATGTCCCCTTTTACTATATTGCTATAGATGCCATTGAAAAAACTACAAGAAAAATGTAAAAAAAATCGGGAGAACATGATTACCCTGCACAGTACCAAATCGATTCGCACTTCCCTCAACAACAACAAAAAACAAATCAATTCCCACCAAAGAAAGAGTAATGTCCCTTTTTATATGATTACAGATGCCATGATCTCAAATTTCAATTTTTGAATCCACGTTATGTTGAATTCGAATATATCATTAGATGACCTTGCGGTTTATAATTGATGTAGTCATACATTTTGATCTTCCATCATATATGAACATTTTACTCCACCATGTGAACATATATATTGTCGTCTACCATATGGACTAAATTTGAATCAATTTTCCTTATTTGAATACGATTGTTGTCAAGTTATACAATAATTTAAATATTATCTTGATAATAAAAAGACATGCATATGGCAGTAATCATATTTCATTATGAACTACATGTACCATACGCTCTCCAATTCAAATATCTATATCCATTTTATGTTGAATTCAAATCATAGTACATTATTGGTCTAGGTAGCGAGATGTTCGGGATAATCTAAACCATGTTTTCATATGTATAATTTTTGGCTGAATTGGGACAAGTTTTGGTATAAGCCTCTTGCAAAACCGGAGATTCTCTCAACAAGCCTCGTGGTTCCGAGAGGGAACGTGTCACCTTTGTGTGCGAAACGATATAAGCTGCCTCCCCCCTGATTTTATTTACAGAGGCAACATAGAACTATATGAGTGCCCTGTTAAATTTTGGAATTATTTCGGGTTCATTTGGCCTTTTTATACATTAATTGAGTTTCTGGACTTTTAATGTGCATAATCTAAATATGAATTGCATGCACATGCTCCGGTGCACCAAAGTGGGTTGAAAAATCACATGTGTGTCCTTGGTTGAATTTCTAGGTCCCATGGAAGAAATGAGAATGAAATTCAAACATCTGGGCGTCATGACTCTGCCGAGACATTGAGAAACTTAGATTTTAAATTCATGTAATGAAACTTGGCATCATGTCATGTCATGGCACTAACATGTTGTGGTAAAAAATTGGGCCGATTTGGAAGCTCGTGGTTCTAAGAGGGAACATGCCACCCCCCCTCGCCCTTGAGTTTCTTAACAAAGGCAACATAGAACTACATTAGTACCATGTTAAATTTTGGAATTATTCTGGGTTCGTTTGTCGTTTTTATACATTAATTGAGTTTCTGGTCATTTAATGTGCATAAGTCAAATTTGAACTACAAGCACATGCTCTCATGCACCAAAGTTGGTTGAAAAATCACATTTGTGTCCTCGGTTGAATTTCTAGGTCCCATGCAAGAAATGAGAATAAAATTAAAACATCTGGGCATCATGGCTCAGCCGAGAACATTGAGAAACTTGTTTTTAAAATTCTTGTAAATCCAAAACACGTCTGAAAATCATGAAACTTGGCATGGATGTCATGTCATGGTACTACCATGTTGTGGTAAAAAAATGGCCGAATAGGAACAGATTTTGGTATAAGCTTCTTGCAAACCGAAGCTTCTCTCAAGAAGGCTCGTGGTTCTGAGAGGGAGCGTGTCACCTTTGAGTGCGAAATGATATACGTTGTCCCCCTTGAGTTTATTTACAAAGGAAACACAGAACTACATGAGTGTCCTGTTAAATTTTGGAATTATTCCGGCTTCGTTTGGCCTTATTTACACATTAATTGAGTTTTTGGTCATTTAATGTGCATAATTCAAATTTGAACTACAAGCACGTGCTCCCGTGCACCAAAGTTGGTTGAAAATCACATTTGTGTCCTCGGGTGAATTTCTACTCCCATGCAAAAAATGAGAATAAGATTCAAACATCTGGGCATCGTGGCTCAGTGAAGAACATTGAGAAACTTGGTTTTAAAATCATGAAATTGGCACGGTGTCATGTCATGGTAGTACCATGCCGTGTTAAAAAAAATGGCCGAATAGAACAAATTTTGGTATAAGCTTCTTGCAAATCGGAGCTTCTCTCAAGAAGGCTCGTGGTTCTGGGAGGGAACGCGTCACCTTTGTGTGCATAATTCAAATTTGAAATACAAGCACATGTTCCAGTGCACCAAAGTTGGTTGAAAAATCACATGTGTGTCCTCGGATAAATTTCTAGGTTCCATGAAAGAAATGGGAATGAAATTCAAAATTCTGGGCGTCGTGGCTGGGTTGGAAATATTGAGAAACTTAGCTTTTTAATTCCTGTAAATCCAAAACACGCATGAAAATAATGAAACTTGGCTTGGTGCCATGACATGGCACCAACATGCCGTGGTAAATTTGCAGTCCGATTTGCGAAGGTGCACACATTAACAATCAACAAAGTCATTTTGGAACAAGTGTTGTCACGTTACAATCGGAAACACAAGTATTATTGAAACCATGGGCGTTCTACTTACTAGTACCATTTACGTGCCACCACGCGTCCCCATTTTTTATTAGCTAGGAGGCACCATGCAGGGTAGCTATTTGAGTACGAGAGGCGTGCGATCAGACCCCTGCGCGTGCTTATCGGGAGGAGAGCCCTTTGACCTCCATCTGCCGTCCACCTCTCTCCCAAGGTCTCCATTAATGGCGCCCGAGCCTCTGTTTAATGGCGTGCCTATGTCTCACTCGACTGAGATTTAAGAGAGAAAAAAGAAAATCTGACAGCACGGATCTTGATGTAAGATCCGACGGACCTATATAGCATCTACTGCGACTTATAGCAAGACTGATGAATATATAAGGACAATTTTTTTTGATCAAAGAAGGGCTTGCCCCTTCCGATTTTCATTACTAAAAACCACCACAATTCACAAGAAGTTCAGCACAACTCCAGCCTAACACGAAGGACTAAAAGCTACTCCCTCCGTCCCATAATATAAGACGCCTTTTGACACTAGTATAGTGTCAAAAAAACGTCTTACATTATGAGACGGAGGGAGTACCAGATTGAAATCGCAACATCCCAAGAGGCCAAAAAGGCCAAACATCTGCGCTAGAACCCAACATTTCACAACCGACGACACAATCCACATCCTAAACCGATTATTACATCAAAATAAACCAGGAAACAGAAGGAAGCCCAACAACAACTAGAAGAACAGCAACACCAGGGTCGCCACAACAAGAGTTTTCTTCATTCGAGCCTTGCAACATTGATCTTCCACAGAAAGATAAGGACGATTAATTGTCTTACATAATTAGAAAGATAATTAAAAAAGCCACATGCGGCTACGCCCTAAATACACAAGGGCAAAAGAAGAAGGAAGACAAGGATCTGGCTCGCTGATCTCTACTTTCCTCATGCGTTGCTGCAGGCCATGGGAACTAGTCTCCGCGGAGAGCGGCGATGAGCTCTTTTGTGTCCTCAAGACGCTGCTTGAGAACATCCATGGATTCCTCCACCAGCCTTTTGCGCTTGTTGCGGAGCATGTCATTCTCGTCCATAAGTTTCTTGACGATGACGCCGGTCCTCTTCAACAAGGCACTAGTCACCTCCTGCTGGTCTGCACTTCGGACGATCTTCTCCCTCAGCAGGTCGCGCTCGGCCCGGAGCCTCTCATTGCCCTCCCTTAGTTGCCGGATGACGCTGGTAGCCTGTTCAAACGAGGCTTTCACGTCGTCCTGCAACCTCGCCAAGCCGGAGATCTGATCCATCTAGCTATGGACGATCGCATGCATGCGCCTGTAACAGTCGTCGCCTGCTCACGAGAAATTTTCCCAGGCCACCACGGCGCGGCGGGACATCTCTGCTGCTTCCGTGGCACGGACGGACCAGTCTGCTGCATCGACGGCGCGGCGGGACCTCCGTGCTGCTTCAGTGGCGCGGTGGGACCTCTGTGCTACTACTTCCGCGTGGCAGGACATGTCGGCCTCGCAGCGAGGTGGGACATCTCTCGTGCTTCCGCTTTCATGCTCGCCTCTCCCTGCTGGCATCTCTCGACCCAGAACTCACGCTGGCCATGGCAGACGCAAGGGAAGAATGCTGAATGACTTTTTTGTTTTTGTGGATGATCTGAGGAGGAATGTGCAGTCATCTTGGCATACTAGTATTTATAACCGAGTACTAATACGCTCCTAAGTGGGAAACCATTTAGGTTGTGATCGGTGTGAACAGGTTTGGAATTCAATATAGCGTGGTACTAATACGCTCCTAAGTGGGAAACCATTTAGGTTGTGATCGGTGTGAATAGGTCTGCAATATAGCATGGAGTAATTTGGAATGTGATGAGACGCAAGCTCAAAATTTGTAAATACCCGCATGGTGAGCTCTAGGATAGTCCTTTTTTTAGACGCATTAAACCTATCTCTCGGGACTTCTCGCACGCACCATCGTGCCACCCACAAAAACTTGTACTCTGATTTTAGTAGTACGTTATACAGGAAGAGAAGAGGTGCACGCATGCACTCGTCCTCTCACACACGCGTCTGTTTTTTCTTGAAAAGGAGGATGATGACCCCCGGCCTCTGCATCTGGGAGTCACACATGCATCTATAGCTACGAATTGTAGTGTTCTCAACCATCTGATTGGCTCTATCATGGATGTACCTAAATACTAAAACATGTCTAGATACATCTATATTTTGACAAAAGGAAGGCATGTATTGTGGAATGGAGGGAGTGCTTGTCATCAAAATGGATAAAAAGGGACGTATCTAGAACTAAAATACGTCTACATACATCTCCTTTTATCCATTTTGATGACAAGTAGTACTTCTTACCCAAAGGAACTTTATATCCAACCGACACAAAATATCCGTTCGACTGTTGGAAATTACTGATTTGATGTCGAAGTAATTGCTGCATCACCATCAAAACCCACCATTTCTTAAGCTAAAGTAGACCAAGGTAATCCCTATATTAGCATATTACTAAGATAAACAGAAGGCACTGTCAAAACATTTAGGACGTGAGCTTGTTAATCTGAATGTGGAGGGACACAAGCTTAGCCCCGGCCAGCAGCTTGGGCGGAACTGTCAAGAAGGTCAGCTCCTGCATGTCGATGTCGCCGGGATCCTTGCTGCTTGTCACCTCCATTTCCACCTCGACGGCGTCGGTCGTGCCTTTGGGCTCCCCTGGTGGGCCGTTCGCCCACAGCTTGCCGTGCGGCAGTGGGGACGCCCCCGCTCTGATGCAGACGACCAACACGGTGATAGGCACGCCGATGTCGAGCACGCCGCCGACCAAGAAAATCGTGCGGCAGTCCTCCTCCGTGAACAGCAAGAGCCGTGGCTCCAATAGTGGCACTTGCAGCTGGAGCACCTTGCCGTACTGGATCCTGTGCACGGGCATGGGATGCGCATTGCTGATGTGGTGGTAGAGCGCCAGCGGCGGGCCTTCGTAGCCGCAGACGGGCATGGGGTATTTGCAGGGCGCGAGCGGACTTGGTGATCGGTGAGCTTGTGGTAAGTGACGTAGAGCCCACAGCCTTCGTGCGGGCACTCCACCCTCAGTGACGAAACAACGGCGTCCACCCCGTGTTCCGCACGTCGAAGCCACCGCCGCGCTCCCACTTCTGGCACTGCCGCTGGTTCCCGGGGCGCTCGACGCGGTAGTCCGCGCAGGCCAGGTGCCCTCCCTTACACTGCAGAAATCAATCGAACAACACATCAATCAAGAAACCTAAACCTTGCTCAATCAGCCGAATGGATGAGGTGTATTCGAACCTCATACACTGGAGGAGTCAAGGGGCGGAGGCACAAGGGGCAGTGGAGCACGGTGAGGTCCATCGAGACCTTAGTGAGCTCCCTCGTCGGTTCCTGTTCCGTCTGCATGATCTCGCCCTCCTCGTGCACAACCATCTCTCGCTTGGGCTGGGGCATTACAAAGCTTTACCGTCACATATTTTATACTCTCCGCATAACTGTCCTCCTGCATACCAAGGAAGGCAGTAGTTTGAGTTTTCTGGACAAATTTGCCCCTGCGCATGAGTAAGCTGCATAAATATCGATAGTAAATGCGCATGCAATGGTTGGCTGGTCCTCCTTCCTTTTTGCTTGAGTTGGCTTCCCCAGGCGGTCAAGCCGCATCCGGCGCTGCACGCGTTTGCCTGTAGCCATTTTCTGCTTTGGAAACTGGCGCGATTAATGGGGGCAGAACTAATCGAGCGGGGGCACAGATGGAAACCAACGCGGACGCGTAGACTAATCTGAGAAAAACAAGAAAAAGTTATACGCAAAGTAAAAGGAATCGGAGGGAGTACTACTTCAAGGTGCATTAAATCAACACATGCAAGTATCAAAAGGAGAGTCACGGCATGCATGCATGCTGTGTAATTAATGCATCAGTAACCCTAAATTATTGAAATATATCGACTGCAGTGCTTTGATGTGTCGCGTCAACTCGTACATCAACGAGAAGTTTGATTATCCTCTCCCTCGCGGACTTAACTGCGCCTGCCTTTGGCTGTATGACAGGTTGGCCACACACCTGCCGGGCCCACCTGTCATACACGCAAAGACAGGAGCGTCCCTCCCTCGCCCATGAGCATGGTGGCTGGCAAGACTAGGAGAAGCTTTCGCTACACGCTCTCCCTCCTGCACGCGGTGGACATGCAGCAGTTCAATCGGTGTCAGATGGCCAGAAGCGTACTGTAGTACTCCTCCAGTGCAGTAGTACACCATCATTGTTCGACTTCCTGAAGAGGCGAAGAGCCAAGCGCAGCCCGGACGCTCGCGTGGCAGTTTCATGTGTAGAGTAGTCTAGATAGCATGTACCGTGCCTGTAAGCTTAAAATCGTTGGGGTCGGCTCCATGCTATGTGGCCGTCTCGAAGTTATTTTAAAATTAAAATAGTCTTCTGGCCCTACCTGTCACCCTGGTGATTGTAGTTTGCACGCTCATCTGGTCAAGACAGGAATATATATATTTTAATTAGTTTTTTTCGAAAAGGGGGGACTCCCCGGCCTTTACATCAGAATGATGCATACGGCCACATATATAATTTAATTTGTGGTGGGTAAATGTTAGAGGTTGCAGCAAATATATTGTACACTGTGGGTCTTTCAGCCATGTTTCGAGGCAAGCATGTGGGGCCAGTGCTATGATGTGTCGCGTCAACTCGTAGAATGAGGAGAAGCTTGATTTTACTACACGCCTTCTCCCTCGCCCATGCGCGCTATTGCTCGCAAATGAGGACAGACTTTTGCTTAGTAGTACTTCTACAACAAGCTATCCGTCCCGCTCACAGTGGACGGACATGCAGCAGTTGATTCGACACTGTAGAAGCAGTAGTAGTAACATCATTGTTCGTCTACTCGATGAGGCGAAGAGCCAAGCGCAAACCGAACATTGCAGTTGCGAACATTGGAGCATGCATATAGCCAGGCTCTTGCATGAGACAAAATTGCTATGTGATCCCACTATTGTATTTATACATACAACTACTTGCTAGTATAGCCCTGTAAACCAGAAAGGAGTATTTGCCCTTCTAGAGATTTCAACAAGTGACTAGACTACACCGAGACGGAGTACATATGGAGCAAAATGAGTGAATCTGCACCGTAAATAAATACGTACTAGTTCTATCATTTTCCTCTCCGAGGTGCACAATATTGAGTATACTGACTAGTCTCTTTTTGACACGCGTTTATGTTGTTGTTTTTTTGACACAATACAGACGCAAGCGCTCATATACACGCGCATACACTCACCCCTATGAACGCACACACGCACGACACTAAGTATCATCTTGAATTTTACGAAGTCACCATAGGCACCTCGTCATCGACGGGTCCATAGGCTAGAATTCCAAGGAGGAAGAGGGTAGCGGTTCCCGAGACATTGAACGGTCAATGATGCATCCTCAATTACATGCAGAGGGAATTAATTGGAGAAGCAGACTAGAGCCTGCACGATGTGAATGCAACAGAGTTTGGACTCTCATATAATAAAGGCGCCCCACCACTCCAATCCATCTACTCCCAAGTCTCTGCGCAACACTGCTCACTCCAATCCAAGACCAAGTGACCAGAAGCCACAAGCACCTATGGAGGCGATGGACGCGAGCGGCAGTCGGCTGTGCCAAATCATCCAAGGCGCCGTCCTGCGGCCCCACACCGCGCAGCGTTTCCAGACAGTGCTGGCGACCGCAGGCATCATAGCCCTCGCCGACGCCGGCTTCGCCTCTCGCATGGACGACATGATGGTCAACTCCATCCGCAAGTTCACCCCCGTCAAGAAGCGCGCGGACGACCTTGCCGTACTGCTCCAGCCCACGCGCCCAGGCTCCTCATTGCCTGCCACCCTCATCGGCCTAGATGGTGATGAACTCTTTCAAGCCCTGGTGGCCCTGCAGGTGCCGGAGGTCGCGACGAAGAATGTGCACCTCGAGGCCGCGCTCGCCGTGCAGCGCCTCGCCATGCAAGAAACCGTCAACCTGCACATCCACATCTACGAGGAAATCGTCTACATAGGCCACTACAAGGCAAGCGAGGACAGAAAGATGTTGGCCTTCTTCCAGTGGCTGGAATCTTTGGATGCCATTGTTCAGAAGCACATCGACCTGGCCACGAAAGCCGCTGCTACTTAGGCGCTGTTCGGTGGGCCGGCGCCCTGAGTCGAGGAGGTGGACGTCGTCGATAGATGCATCTCTTCTTCTTGCCTCCTGTAACCAGCACTGCATCGCCTCGTGGCCTTAATGTTTTATTAGTATAGTACTCCCTCCGTTCCCAAATATAAGTCTTTCTAAAGATTCCAACAAGTAAATAAATGCAGGTCGAAGAATTCTGGCTATATGTGCATATTTATATCTAGCTATTGTACTTGTTGGCTATAAACTTGACTATATGTGACATGGCAACATCATATAGCCAGCAGCTGGCTATATTATTAACCATGCTCTTAGAGAGTAGAAGAGAGAAACGAGGGAGGAGTGCTAGCTGTAGCACGGACGCTGTTGTCAGATGGGACCCATGTTTATAGAATAGGAGTACTGAGCACTCGTGCCTCTTTTTTTTGAGGGAAAAATTAGTCGTATGTCTAGTACCACTAGTTGGGTGCGTGCGACCTATAGCTGTCATCACTTTAGGTCTACTTTTCGAACCGCGGCTACGCTTCACAGTACATATTTTTCACGCATTTATCCTCCTATATGTACTCCTAGGCTATTTCCACGTGCTCCCATTCGCCGACATGTGGGACATAGAGTATCTGGGTCGTAGTGCATGCACGACTCAGAGCATATGCCGGGGTACTTTGCATTTCAGACCTCATGAATTACATGCAAACCCCCCGTAGAACAATAAATAATTCAATGAATTACTACATGAAACCGGATTATTTTCGTGGAAACTGGAGCACGTTCATTAAATTTTGGACATAACACGTTTATAAAAAATGATCGGACCTAAACCAGTCTAAGGGCCTCTTTGATTTTTCCCGAAAAAAGGGCCTCTTTGATTCGAAGGATACTGAAAACACAGGAATGGGGAAAGTATGATGGCGATGAACCGAGACGAGGAGAACTCTAACTCAGTTAGAGGCTAGAGTTAGATTCTAACCCTGAACTAACTCTAAACCAAAGAGGTGTATGGATGGCAGGGTTAGATTGACAATAAATGCTCTATCTCAATCATTTGACTACTTTGGACCCTATTTTTAGTCAGACTAAAATAAGTCCCTTGGATCCAAGCACCCTCTTGGTGTGGCCGGCTCTTCTATGGCCTCCTCCCGCTCACAATTGACATAAACGAACCATCTATACAATCAAGCATGCAAAACATGATAATTTTTACTTTGTCCATACAAATGAGATATCCCACTTAAACATACAAGTCGTCAATCAAGCTTCACAAAATAAAAAACACTTCATGATACAAAGAATGAGCTAAGTTGTTCACGATAGGGAGGGAGCCCGGAGCCCCTCACGCACCGAGGGAGGAGCTCTCCATCGTCGCTCTAGAGGAAGGCTCTGTAGAGCCCAAGCCCCGGGAACCCCTCGGACGCCGGCCCTTGCGAGTTGAGGTTGACACCGGAATGGGTAGCAGGGCACCTTGCTGCGGACTGGGAACTTAATCTTTGGGCCTCTATAAATAATGCAAGCCTGTAACTAAAATACCTAGAAAGGTGAACTGAATCTTTGGGCCTCTAGAAATAATGCAAGCCTGAAACCGAAATACCTAGAAAGGTGAACTGAATCTTTGGGCCTCTAGAAATAATGCAAGCCTTAAACTTAAATACCTAGAAAGGTGAACTGAATCTTTGGGCCTCTAGAAATAATGCAAGCCTGAAACTGAAATACCTAGAAAGGTGAACTGAATCTTTGGGCCTCTATAAATAATGCAAGCCTGAACATGAAATACCTAGAAAGGTGAACTGAATCTTTGGGCCTCTAGAAATAATGCAAGCCTGAAACTCAAATACCTAGAAAGGTGAACTGAATCTTTGGGCCTCTAGAAACAATGCAAGCCTGAAATTGAAATACCAAGAAAGGTGAACTGAATCTTTGGGCCTCTACAAATAATGTAAGCCTGAAATTGAAATACCTAGAAAGGTGACCTGAATCTTTGGGCCTCTAGAAAGATTTATTACCTCCTCAAGCAGCATCAAACAATTCCATGCGTGCACCATAAATCTATAGCAAGTTTGATCAGGATCTACTTTTCCAAATCAGAATTAGCGCTAGAGCAAGCAAGATCAATGATATGGAAGGAACAAACAAACTCACCCCTCTCACGACCTTCCTGGTAGATGCGCCGCTGCCGCGCACGACAGAGGCAGAAAAACGACTGGTGAAGGGGGAGCGGGGCGACCTTCGAAGGTCGGAGGGAGAGGGCAGCCGGAGTAGGGCGGCGGAGGCTGGAAGGAGAGGGCGGCTGGAGGAGAGAGAGGGCGAGCGACGCTTGGGCGGGCGGCCCTATGGGGAACAGAGAGGAGTCATGCGAGAGGGGGGGGAGCGATCTAGTGCGGGCAGGTGAGATTTTTTTAGGGGAGCGATCTGGTGCGGGCAGGTGAGATTTTTTAGTTCTCTTTTAGTGGGCCCAGGATAACTAACCCAATTAGAACCTCTCCATCGGGCTAGTTTTTTTAGGTGGGTTAGAGCAAACTAGCTCAAACTAACCCCTCTTGTTTCGATAATTTGAGGCTATTTCAACCCAAACTAGCTCTAACTCAGGGATCCACACAAAGAGGAGTGTTACTGTACATGCTACAGTGTGGACCGTAGCACATTGTTTTTTATGGCCATATCACCACATTATTGTTTGCTACTGCTGGTTCACCGGGCTACCGTGGTTCGCACGGCTGGTTCACCGGGCTGCCGTGGTTCACACTCCTCCGACCTGAGTAGTACTCCCTCCGTTCCTAAATATAAGTCTTTGTACATATTTCACTGTGGACCACATACGGATGTATATAGATGCATTTTATGTATAGATTCACTCATTTTTCTCTGTATGTGGTCCATAGTGAAATCTCTCCAAAGACTTATATTTAGGAACGCAGGGAGTAGTATAGTACTAGTATATACCACATCATTCTTTGCTCCTTCTTACTACTCCGACATGTGGGAGAGCCAGCATCCGGGTCGACGTGTCATGCACCAGATTAGAGCGCAGAACGGAAGGGGGGCATCACCCCGGTCGGAGCGCCAGTAATTCATGACTATAGTGAGTGGTCATACCACAAGTCTTTCCAGCAGTAACGCGCCGTCAAACCGCACAACCCCACTCGCTCACCCTCCTCGCCTCTCTGTCAAACCGCCTACCTGAAAACTGCCACGCGTACTGCCCGGGAAAAGCCCCGCCCTCAACTTTTAACTACGCAAAAATAGTTCGAGCTTGTTCGTTCTATATAAATACAGTACTTACTGTATGTTTATTCACCCGTGGGGTTGTTCAATGAATGGAGGGGTGGGGAGCACAAGTGAACAATACTACCTCTGTCCGGGTTTATTGGTCCCCATTGTATTTCGTGCCAAATTTTGACCATAGACTAAACTAAGAAAATGTTCACGCATGTCACCAAACATTATATTTTTCAAAACTATGTTCAAATACGAATCCAATGAGATAATTTTTCCTGACATGCATTAACATTTTGTTAGTTAAATCTTTAGTCAAAATTTGGCACAAACTATAAAAGGGACCTATAAACCAGGACGGAGGTAGTACTGTAGTAGTAGTAAGTAGGAGTCGTAGAGTAGTCACCTTAAATAGATAGTTTCTTTTCTTTAATGCCACGTACACAAATTGAAACGCTTGTTGTGGAGAGAAAAAAGATAATCACTCCACTATATATGGACGCAGGGGCCTGCGCGCTCGCTTTACTAGGGTTGCTCTCTTCATTCTCTCATCCTCTCCAGATATAAACAAGACAGCGGTAGCGACATTTTCTCTCTGCTCACCGCTGGTCACAGATCCGGCCGGATCCCTTCGGCCGGTGTGTGTAGAGGACTAAAAGGTGCATCATTCACGCGGTCATCGCCGCCGAGGGAAGAAACCCACAGCTGCCGGAGGGGCCCGATCCTCTGCCCGTGCCGTTCTCTCCGACACAGCGCCAGCTCGGGAGGTCCTCCGACCCTTCTTCCTCCGTGCCGTATTGTCCGCAGATCCGACCTGCCGCCACTGACATCCCGACAACCCTCAGGTATAAGTTCTTCGAAAGCGGCCTTGCTCTACTGCCCCAGCTCCCCACGTGTCTGCATGTGCATCTTTTTCTACTCCCATCAGCTCTTCCAAAGCCACATAAATTTTTAGTATTATTAGAGGTAAAGCTACTTCATGCATTCGAATCTAGGGCTTTGTTCAAACAACAAAGAAAGGGGGAAAGTTGTAGCATGAATCTAGGACTTGATTCAAAGAGGAAATAATATGGTGAAAGTAGTAGAGACCGGATACCCAACCGGTCTCTTGGTTGAAAAGGGAAATAATGGGAAAACACAGTACAAACTGGATAAGGAACAAATCTATTATTGGTTGAAAAAAGGATAGAAAGTGGCGGCTGGTGGACAAGTCAACAGAGTATGTCCAGGATTAGATTTGCTGCCATCACATAGTAAAAGGTCTCCAGGATTAGATTTGCTGCCCTCACATAGTAAAAGGTCTCAGGATTAGATTTGCTGCCCTCACATAGTAAAAGATCTCAGGATTAGATTTGCTGCCCTCACATAGTAATAGGCCTCCAGGATTAGATTTGCTGCCCTCACATAGTAAAAGGTCTCCAGGATTAGGTTTGCTTCCCTCACATAGCGTGAACAAGCTCGACATCACCACTTTATGCCTCCTTGTAGGTACATTGTGCTGATGCGTCCACTGTCGCATGTGCTTATACCAACCTTTTGCTGATTTTTTGCGGGTAAACCAACCTTTTGCTGTAAGGGCGCATGTAAAATGAAACGATCACATTGTTACCTTAGGGACATGTCTAACCAGTGTTATTGTTAATCTAATGCCTCAAGTGATAAGATGCAATTAAACTGTGTTACAAATGGCACTCCTGCTGTTTTCCCCAGCATGATAAGTAAGTTGCTCCTTTACGCTGCTGAGTATCCTGGTGTCCCCACGGTTCCATGCCCTTAAACCAACTCTTTAGCTGTTGTTGATTTACTGTGTCTGGTAAACAAGCAATGCCACCATTAAAGTAATCTCATATCTGAGGAATCTCATTGTTGATCGTAATGCTTCTGGTAACATGAAGCATTGCTGACGTTTTAAAATTTCTACTGTCCTTGCGTCATTGCCATGAATATAATTAAGATGCTTCTTTTCATTTTGTATATGTTTCGTATATTCTTATTGACCAGCAACTGTTTACTTTCTATCATTTTGTGCAGATATGGATATCCATTTCACCTTGTTGCTATTGTGACCTTTTAGTGAACTGCACAAAACACTTTTTTGGAATGAGTGTCTTGTGCAGTTCAACTAAAATGTCATGTGGGCAACATCTCTCAATTTTGGTGGAACTGCACAAAATGGTTAAATTAAAATGAAATCATGCTCTCCTGTCTCCTTGTTTGTGCTATGCAAACATGCTGTGCAAACAGGAATACTCTACTACAGATGTTGTGACAGTCAAGAGCAACATCTCTCAATTTTGGTGGAACTGCACAAAATGGTTCAACTAAAGCGAAATCATGCTCTCCTGTCTACTTGTTTGTGCTATGCAAACATGCTGTGCAAACAGGAATACTCTACTACAGATGTTGTGACGGTCAAGAGCATGCGCCAAGTTCTTCGATTGTATGACATGGCTAGCCAAGATGGATTTAATCCCGATATTCACTTTATCAAAAGGCTCTAATGGGTTGGTTCTGAATCTTGCAAGCTGGGAATCAGTGAGATGTGTAGGCATCTTTGTTGTACTTATTATTTGAATCTTATTTGTTGGTTCTGAATCTTGCAAGCTGGGAATCAATGAGACGTGTAGGCATCTTTGTTGTACTTATTATTTGGATCTTATTTGTTGGTTCTGAATCTTGCAAGCTGGGAATCAATGAGATGTGTAGGCATCTTTGTTGTACTTATTATTTGGATCTTATTTGTTGGTTCTGAATATTGCAAGCTGGGAAACATGGCATGATGATGCAGAGGACAGCAACCATAACAAACAATTCAAACTTGGTAGTATTATCTTTGTGAAAGTGCGACAAATGTGCTGATGTGTGCGTCCTGAGAATAATAATTCTAATTGTTGTGCATGTTGATCCCTTGGCACTGATAGAACGAGCCAATGCATTGCTTGTTTTAAGTATAAATTTCTATTAAAGCTAATTAAATTTAAGTAAAGTGACCACTAACTCCTGTTATTATAGTACCAATACAGACCCGCTCGTGAACCGACGTGTGGCCGGAGTAGGTTTCTTAATGGAGGCGTTTGAATGCGTCGAGGGTGCATCTTCTGCCGGCCATGCAGCGGACGAGGGAGGGGTAGTAACTGTTGTCACCTGTACACACTTAGCTTATTGTTGAATCCAGTTCCCCAAGAGCTGAAAAACGAACTGCTGCCGCCACCTACACACTCGTTCACTCGAAGAGACTCCAATGGCGATCCGAGGGGTGAGCCTGCTGGATATGGACTTCAGCAAGGAGTTAGTTCGCCATTCAGTCCTATGGTTGCACCAAGTTGAATGTGAAGTACACCAACGATACGGACTCGGTGAAGCTCTGCCTCGCCTCAGTCCTATGGCTGCACCAGGTTATGGAGCATTCGCCCGTTTCATCGGCAGCATCGACTGCACCTTCGCTATGGCGGAGAGAAGGAAGAACGCGACGATTCGGCCATCTGGTGCAACAGGCTTGTCGACATCCAAAAGCAATACAAGATCATCAGCAACCGGCAGGAGAAGGACTCCGTGGTTGACCTCGCTGAGACCATCATTGACCCCTGATACGCCAACATGAAATAAGACGACCTAAACACGTGGGAGGTACCTCTGAATCTAGCCTACATAACCTACGCGGCCAAGGACGCATAAGCATGCTACGACATGTACAGGCAGATCTTGGACATGAGGGCGTGTCTGCTTCCCGTAACCGACGAGTACACGGATAGCCGCAGCATCATGATCAAGCGTGCCAGGAAGGCCTAGATGTTATACTTTATCTGTTTATAAGCACCTTTATCATCTGAGTGTTTCATGCATTAGCCTATGTGTCATAATTATCTGCTTTGTCCGAAATATTTCTTTTAAGAACCCATTAACTTGATTGTTTTTTTAGTGGCTATTTGCTAATATATGTAAACTAGTTCACTTGTCCGTAAAAAAAACTAGTTCACTCGACTACCGTGCTTTGAATCTCCTTCCTCCCAACATATTCCTCTCCTCAGGTGGACCCAGCAGGTCTCTGAATTTTCTCCCACTTTCTTTTTCGATGTAAACTGAGTTTTCTCCTAGTACTTTCCCCTAGAACCAACTCAACTGTCCCACGTCCAGCCTAAAAAATAATAATACACCACGTACTAGTAACTCATCAAATTAAAATGATATTTTATTTCGTAAGTTGAAAGTTCTTACAAAATAATAATAATAATTGTGTATATATAACTTGCCAAGTTAACTCCTAGTGATTGCATACATAAGCTTGCAAAGATTTTACTGACGTGCAATCATGTGTTTATGTTTTTAAAACATTTCTCCATCTAGCCCAACATGATATTTTCACCCAGCCCAGCAAGTCCGCGGATTTCGAGACAAATGCAAATGGGATTTAAACGGGCTGCATAGATGCTACATCATTGTTTCACCCAGCCCACCAAATGGACTAAAAAACAAATGGACTGGCTGACATGTGGGCCAGTAGGTCGAAGCCTAAGAAGGCGTTGGATTTACATCCAAGGGCCGGCATTCTTCTTCAATCTCTTGTCTTCTTCCCCCAGCGCTGCCGAAACCGCCTGCTCCAGCCTTCGGCGTCCAGCGGCGTTGTTTTGCGCTCCTCAGCGAAACGCTACCCCGTCGACGGCCAAGCCATCCCTCCACTCCGCACCTCCTGTTATTCTCTGAAGAGTGTAGGCCCACCCCGCACCCGAACCAGTCAAGTTTCCCACTCCTCTCCGTCTGTGACTCCACTACCGCGTCTTCCCCATCTCCGGGTCGTCCCAGTTTGGGGCCTTGCCATCGTCCACCGCCTCGGTGCGCTCGGCGCGGCGTGGTCAACATACGAGAGTCATCGGAAGAGGACTGTACGTGGAGAGCCTGACGACTGGGACCCACGAGGTCCATGGTCGCACGCAAGGAAAGTTCCTCCTTATTATGCACTGTACGTGGGAAGGGCTTTTGTATTTCGCAAAAAAAACATCCCCCCGCTGACAGGTCGGACCCACCAGCTATATCTTCGCACGCAAGGAAGTGCCTCCTTATTACGCACCAAAAAATGAATACCCCCTGCTAGCTGGGACCCACCATAGTGGGTGGCTGACTTGTGGGCCTACTAAGTTGACGAGGACGGAGGGCTTTGTCAACTTAGTCAATATGGACGATTCTAGCTCCAGTGACCGTACGATGTCCATCCAACGGCCATAATGCTTCTTCAACCTCTGGTCTTCTTGCTCCAGCCGCCCAAAGCAGCGCCGGTCGTGCCGCGTGCTCCTGCCTCTCGTGGCCGGCTGTGATGCCGCGGAGGCCTCACCGCCCCCTACTACTCCCACCGCTGGCCCAGGGTATCCCTCTACTCACCCACACCCCCTGTTATTTTGCGGCGACAGCAGCCTCATGCCGCAGCCGAACCAGTGAACCCTCGTACTCCTCTCCGCGTGGGCATCCACTGCCGCGTCTTCCTCGGCTCCTCGTCATCCCTTTCCTAGGCCTCGCCGTCGTCCACCGCCTTGGTGCTCTCGGCATGGCGTGGTCAATGTGGTCAGCGACCGACTTCCATCGGAAGAGTACTGTACATGGAGAGGCTGACAGCTGGGTCCAAGGCCACAACCTAGTTTTTTTGTGATATGCCAAGTAAGTCGCTTTGTCAGGCCTGTTGGGTTGCAAATCTTTCAAGACGAGGAGAGCTTCATTCGGCTGGCCGAGAAAATGGCCTATCATTAATGAGAAATGGGTTGTACATTTTTAAGACACATCAAACCGGCAATTAGTTTCAAATATCTTTTTTTCATTTCAAGATTTTAAATTACATTAATTTTTATGCGTGGAGATTTTGTTGGATTTGATATTGATATACATTTATTTTTAAAATCAGTTTGAATGTGAGTCGAAATTTCGGGATTAAAAATAGTTCGGACCGCACCGAAATATGCAAAATTTCGTATAATTTTTTAAGCGTGGCCACAATATGGGCTGTAATGCTAAGAAAAAGAATATGGGCTCCAAACAAAACCTTAAGAATTAGCAAATGGGCTGTAAATTATTAGAAATAATGGCAGATGGGTTGTATGCTGTTTTCCACAGATTTGAGGCTTTCCTAAAAAAAAGGTTGACGCACAAGCAGTGAATGTTGGATGGCCATCCAACGGCCATCGTGCTTCTTTAATCTCTGCTCTTCCTGCTCCAGCCGCTCAAACAAGCGCCGGCGGAACTGCCTGCTCCCTCCTCCCCGCGGCCGGCTGTGCTGCCGCGCAGGCCTCACCGCCCCACCGTACTCCCATCGCTAGCCTAGCCATCCCTCTACTCACCCACACCTGCTGTTATTCCCCGGCGACGACAGACGAACCAGTAAACCCTGGTTCAGTCGTAGTCCCCTCCGCGTGGGAAACAACTTCGGAGTCTTCCCTGCCTCCGTGTCGTTCCCTTCCTAGGCCTCTCGTCCTCCACCGCCCTGGTGCTCTCGGCGCGGCCTGGTCAACGTGGTCAATGACCGAGATGCATCTGAAGTGGACTGTACGTGGAGAGGTCGACAGCTGGGTCCACGGCCGCATGCAAGGAAATGCCTCCTTATTACGCGCAAAATAATAATTCCTCCACCTGACATCGGGGACCCACCGAAAGGGCCTCAGTATTTCACGAAACAAACGTTATCGCTGCTGACAGCTCAGACCCACCAGCTATATCTTCGCACGCAAGGAAGTGCCTCCTTATTACGCACAAAAAAATGAATACTCCCCCTGTTAGCTGGGACCCAGTATAGTGGCAGGCTGACTTGTGGGCCTACTAAGTTGACGTGGATTGAGGGCTTTGTCAACTTAGTCAATATGCACGATTCTAGCTCCAGTGACCGTACGATGTCCATCCAACAGCCGTAGTGCTTCTTCAACCTCTGGTCTTCTTGCTCTAGCCGCCCAAACCAGCACCGGTCGTGCCTCGTGCTCCTGCCTCCTGTGACCGGCTGCGATGCGGCGGAGGCCTCACCGCCCCCTACTACTCCCACCGCTGGCCAGGCCATCCCTCTACTCACCCACACCCCCTGTTATTCTGCGGCGATGGCAGCCTCACACCGCAGCGAACCAGTGAACCCTCGTACTCCTCTACGCGTGGGCATCCACTGCCGCGTCTTCCCCGGCTCCGCGTCGTCCACTTCCCAGGCCTCGCCGTCGTCCACTGCCCTGGTTCTCTTGGCGCGGCAAGGTCAACATGGTCAAGGAACGTCTTCCATCGGACGATGGACTGTACGTGGAGAGGCTGACAGCTGGGTGCACGGCCGCAGCGAGGAAGTGCCTCCTTATTACGCGCAAAATAATTATTCCTCCACCTGACAGCGGGGACCCACCGGACGGGCCACCATATTTCGCGAAAAAAACGTTTCCCCCCTGACTGCTGGGACCCACCAGCTACACCTTCGCACGCAAGGAAGTGCGTACGGGCAAAAAAACGATTCGCCCCCTGACTGCCGAGACCCACCAGCTACATCTTTGCACGCAAGGAAGTGCCTGATAGTCGGGACCCACCTGGTCGAAGCATACGTAGCGTTGTCATTCTGGTCATGAACGTTTATGTACATACTGGTCGATGTAGAGGCGCGCACGTGTCGTAGATGTAGAGGCGCGCACGTAGCATGTACACGTACGTACAGGGGCGATGGTGCAAGAAAGAAAATATGACCGCGTACGCACATACGGGCAGGGTCTCGAACGCCTACTCGCGCATACGTACATGACTGGGTCGGAACAGAGAAACAACATCGTCATCGTGTTCATGGGGAGCCAACCGGCTGGGTCGGAATGGAATGCGTGGTAGTGTTCATCGGGAGGGCTTGGACGGAACAGGCAATGGAAACAAGGCCTAGCGTACCGCACAACGGAGGACACGGCCTTGTGTTCGACCGGTCACATTCGAAACGGGGTCCTGTTGATCGGGAGGGGCCTGGCGTACCGCAAAACGGAGGAAACGGACCTCCTGCGGTCGAAACAGGGGTCATGTTGATCGGGAGGGCTGTGGCGTACCGCAAAACGGACGAAACGGACCTCCTACGGTCGAAACGGGGGTCCTGTTGATCGGGAGGGGTGTGGCATTCCGCAAAACGGATGAAAAGGACTTGTGTTGGAGCGCTACGATCGAAACGGGGGTGGGGGAGGGGTGTGGCGTATCGCAAAACGGGACTCCACGGGATACTGTTCATCTCCACCGTCGACCTCCTCCAGCCTCCACGGGCTACCATCGACCTCCTCCAGCCTCCACGGGCTCCTGTTCATTCAACCTCCACCACACGCTAGCTACTCCACCGGCTACTGTTCAACCACCCCTCCACCATCTACTGTTAATCCAGCCCTCCACACCACGGGGTCCTGTTCAACCACCCCTCCACGGCCACCCCTCCACCGTCTACTATTCATCCAGCCCTCCACACCACGGGTTCCTGTTCATCCAGAGGCAACGCCACCGCTCACTGTTCATCCACCCCCCCCGCAACGCTCACTGTTCATCCCAGAGGCAGCATCGATCGGCTTCAGTTAGCAGCAGTAGCGAAGGAATTGCTCCATCGGGTTCAGTTAACAGCCATCGATCGATCGCTCAAGTTCAGTAACGCGTAGCCTGCAGTGCAATCGCTCGGGTTCAGTTAGAGCCCAAAGCCTCGCTCAGCTTCAGTTAGAGCCAACGCCTCACACACACGCGCGTATGTATGAGAGAAACGCGCATCGCTCCGCCCCTGACCTCCCACCATAACCGGCAACTCCCCGAAATTTTCCTCCCCCTCGCTTCTACCACAGTTTTTTCCGTCATGGACAGCCCAAAGAATGTCATGCAGCTGCGTCTCCGGCCCGCCTAGGACGAAAAGCCCATTTTTTGTCATGATTTTTTGTCATAGAAGTAGGAGCCCACCACATCTATGATGATACCGGGTTTTGTCACAATTATTGTCATAGAAGTGTCATATGTATGACAAATTCTTTTTCGTTCGGCCCAAA
The DNA here is from genome assembly GCF_018294505.1 of Triticum aestivum. Taxonomy (NCBI): domain Eukaryota; kingdom Viridiplantae; phylum Streptophyta; class Magnoliopsida; order Poales; family Poaceae; genus Triticum; species Triticum aestivum. Next base: position 380,008,445 of record NC_057795.1, on the reverse strand, counting down.
ATGTCACGAATGTGTCTTTTTTTTGTAGTGTCCCCTCGTAGTTGAGGGATAAATGTTAGTTCTTTCATCTTTCAAGTTCCTCATAGTGATCAGCAGATATAAATACCAAGTGACTCAAAGAATAGAGCTATGCTCCCCGGCAACGGCGCTAGAAAATAGTCTTGATAACCCACAAATATAGGGGATCGCAACAGTTTTCGAGGGTAGAGTATTGGTACGTCTCCAACGTATCTATAATTTTTGATTGTTACATGCTATTATATTACCTGTTTTGGATGTTTATGGGCTTTATTTTACACTTTTATATAATTTTTTCGACTAACCTACTAACCGGAGTAGCAGCCCAAATTGCAGTTTTTTTGCCTATTTCAGTGTTTCGAAGGAAAGGAATATCAAACGAAGTCCAAACAGAATTAAACCTTCGGGAGCGATCTTTTTGGAACAAACATGATCCAGGGGACTTGGAGTGGACGTCAAGCAACAGAGGAGGCGGCCACGAGGGTGCCCGGAACAAACCTACGGGTGGGCGCGCCCCCACCCTCGTGGGCCCCTCGAGCGTCCATCGACCTACTTCTTCCTCCTATATATACCCATGTACCCCGAAAACATCCAGGAGCACCACAAAAAACTATTTCCACCACCGCAACCTTCTGTATCCGCGAGATCCCATCTTGGAGCCTTCACCGGTGATCCGCCGGAGGGGGAATCGACCATGGAGGGCCTCTACATAATCTCCAAGGCCATTCCGATGAGTTGTGAGTAGTTTACCACAGACCTTTGGGTCCATAGTTATTAGCTAGATGGTTTCTTCTCTCTCTTTGAATCTCAATACAAAGTTCTCCTCGATCTTCTTGGAGATCTATTCGATGTAACTCTTTTTGCGGTGTGTTTGTCGATATCCGATGAATCGTGGGTTTATGATCAAGTTTATCTATGAGAAATATTTGAATCTCCTCTGAATTATTTTATGTGTGATTCAGTTATCTTTGCAAGTCTCTTTGAATTATCAGTTTGGTTTGGCCTACTAGATTGATCTTTCTTGCAATAGGAGAAGTGCTTAGCTTTGGGTTCAATCTTGCGGTGTCCTTTCCCAGTGATAGCAGGGGCAGCAAGGCACGTATTGTATTGTTGCCATCGAGGATAAAAAGATGGGGTTTATATCATATTGCATGAGTTTATCCCTCTACATCATGTCATCTTTCTTAATGCGTTACTCTGTTCTTTATGAACTTAATACTCTAGATGCAGGCATGAGTCGGTCGATGTGTGGAGTAATAGTAGTAGATGCAGGCAGGAGTCGGTCCACTTGTCATGGACGTGATGCCTATATACATGATCATGCCTAGATAATCTCATAACTATGCGCTTTTCTATCAATTGCTCGACAGTAATTTGTTCACCCACCGTAATACTTATGCTATCTTGAGAGAAGCCACTAGGGAATCCTATGGCCCCCGGGTCTATCTTTTATCATATAAGTTTACCATCTACTTTTATTTGCATATTTTATTTTCCAATGTATATCATAAAAATACCAAAAATATTTATCTTATCATATTATCTCTATTAGATCTCACTTTCGCAAGTGGCCGTGAAGGGATTGACAACCCCTTTATTGCGTTGGTTGCAAGGTTCTTGTTTGTTTGTGTAGGTGCGTGGGACTTTTGAGGAGCCTCCTACTAGATTGATACCTTGGTTCTCAAAAACTGAGGGAAATACTTACGCTACTTTGCTGCATCACCCTTTCCTCTTCAAGGAAAACCAATGCAAGCTCAAGATGTAGCAAGACGGATTTATGGCGCCGTTGCCGGGGAGGTCTTCGCTCAAGTCAAGACATACCAAGTACCCATCACAAACTCATCTCCCTCGCATTACATTATTTGCCATTTGCCTCTCGTTTTCCTCTCCCCCACTTCACCCTTGCCGCTTTATTCGCCCTCTCTTTCCCAATCTCCTCTCTCTTTCGCTTGCCTTTTTCTTTGCTTGTGTGTTGGATTGCTTATCACGATGGCGCAAGATAATACCAAGTTGTGTGATTTTTCCAATACCAATAATAATGATGTCCTTAGCACTCCAATTGCTCCTCTTAATGATGTTGAGTCTTGTGAAATCAATGCTGCTTTTCTGAATCTTGTTATGAAAGATCAATTCTCCGGCCTTCCTAGTGAAGATGCTGCTACCCATATAAACAACTTTATTAATTTGTGTGAGATGCAAAAGAAGAAATATACGGATAATGATATTGTTAAACTGAAGTTATTTCTGTTTTCACTTAGAGATCATGCTAAAATTTGGTTTTCTTCTTTGCCTAGAAATAGTATTGATTCATGGAATAAGTGCAAATATGCTTTTATCTCTAAGTATTTTCCTCCCATTAAGATCATCTCTCTTGGGAACGATATTATGAATTTTAAATAACTTGATCATGAGCATGTTGCCCAATCTTGGGAAAGAATGAAATTAATGATTCGCAATTGCCCTACTCATGGTTTGAATTTATGGATGACCATACAATTTTTTATGCCGGATTGAATTTTGCTTCTAGAAATCTTTTAGATTCAGCCCCGGGAGGAACTTTTATGGAAATCACTTTAGGACAAGCTACTAAACTCCTTGATAATATTATGGCTAATTATTCTTAGTGGCACACTGAAAGATCTACTCGTAAAAAAGTGCATGCTATAGAAGAAATTAATGTTTTGAGTGGAAAGATGGATGAACTTATGAAATTTTTTGCTACTAAGAGTGCTCCTATTTATCCCAATGATATGACTTTGCCTACTTTGATGAGAATAATAATGAATCTATGGATGTGAATTTTGTTGGTAGGAATAATTTTGGTAACAATGCTTATAGAGGAAACTTTAATCCTAAATCGTTCCCTAGCAATTACTCTAATAATTATGGTAATTCCTACAACAACTCTTACGGAAATTTTAATAAGATAGCCTCTGATTTTGAGAATAGCGTTAAAGAATTTATGATCTCTCAAACGAATTTTAATGCCTTGCTTGAAGAAAATTGCTTAAAGTTGATGATTTGGCTAGGAACGTTGATAGGCTTTCGCTTGATGTTGATTCTTTGAAACTTAGATTTACTCCTCCTAAGCATGATATCAATGAGTCTCTCAAAGCCATGAGAATTTCCATTGATGAGTGCAAAGAAATAACTGCTAGATTGCATGCTAAGAAAGATTGCTTTGTAAAAGCATGTTCTTCTAGTTTCCATGAAAATAATGATGAAGATATAAAAGTTATTGATGTGTCCCCTATTAAATCCTTGTTTTGCAATACTAATCTTGATAATGATGGGACTGGAGATGAGTCAACTTTAGTTAAAAGGCGTCCCAATGATTCAGAGTTTTTAGATCTTGATGCTAAATTTCGTAAAAGTGGATTGGAGAGGTCAAGACTTTAAATAGCATTGAACCCACTATTATGGATTTCAAGGAATTTAATTATGATAATTGTTCTTTAATAGATTGTATTTCCTTGTTGCAATCCGTGTTGAATTCTCCTCATGCTTATAGTCAAAATAAAGCTTTTACCAAACATATTGTTGATGCCTTGATGCAATCTTATGATGAAAAACTTAATTTGGAAGTTTCTATACCTAGAAAACTTTATGATGAGTGGGAACCAACTATAAAGATTAGAATTAAAGATCATGAGTGTTATGCTTTGTGTGATTTGGGTGCTAGCGTTTCCACGATTCCGAAAACTTTATGTGATATTCTAGGTTTACATGATCTTGATGATTGCTCTTTAAATTTGCACCTTGAGGATTCCACCATTAGAAAACCTATGGGAAGGATCAATGATGTTCTTATTGTTGCAGATATGAATTATGTGCCCGTAGATTTTATCGTTCTTGACATAGATTGCAATCTTTCATGTCCTATTATTCTTAGTAGACCTTTCCTTAAGAATGATTGGTGAAATTATTGATATGAAGGAAGGGAATATTAGATTTAAATTTCCATTAAGGAAAGGCATGGAGCACTTTCCAAGAAATAAAGTCAAATTACCTTATGAATCTATCATGCGAGCTACTTGTGAATTGAGTGCCAAAGATGGTACTACTTAGATCTATCCTCGCTTTTATGCCTAGCTAGGGGCGTTAAACGATAGCGCTCGTTGGGAGGCACTACAACAAAACATGTCAGTAGGCACGCTTTTTCTAAGACGTTTTTATATTCGTCTCTATACTAGGAAACGTATAGTGTGTAGACACGCTTCTTGAGACGATAAATACAATGTCACAAATCTTATTTTTGAGGTATATCCTATTTATTAGTTTTGACATGTGTAAATAGGCAGAGACGATTTTTGAGACGTTTTATAGGATAAAAAGAGTTTAACAAATAAATAATAAAACCATGTAAAGAATGTGCAGAAATTGGAAATTACCTGGCCTGGCCCATTTGTGCAGTAAAGGAGCCCACGAACCGAACTCCATCTCCTTGACTCCTCCTTATCCGCCGCCACGTCCTGAGCTGCCCATCTATGGCGCCGCCGGGCTGGTTCCTCATCCAGTCCTGTGCCTCCTAGTCCCCCCTCCCCCCAATCTCGACCACCTCCAGCGACAAACTCCAGCTCGTGCCTCACACTACTGGTCCTGCCAGTGCGCCGCCGCCCGCCGCCGGTGAACGCCCTCCGCAAGGACTGCCACCTCCCCCTCTGCTCCGACGCTCCTCGGCCATCCCCGGCACTCTGCCTAGTCACCAGGGACGTGGTGCTCCTCGCCTGCTCCAGCCAGCCCCCCGCGCCGGCTCTGGCGCTCTGCTCCGACCTCTCCCGGTGGTGCTCGCCTGCTCCGCCGGACTCTGCCACCCAGGACTTCCCGTGAACAAATAGCAAGCTAGCTGGGAGACAGGTAATTTCCTAAGAAAGCTCTGCCTGCCCCCTTTTGTTCTGCTGATCAGTGTATGATGAAAATTAAATTGAATTTGGACTGAAAAACTGTGTACGAACGTATATGCAAGGGACTGTGTATATGTATAATGTATTGTTGATTTGGAAGGGAACACATTTTAATATCAATTCCATTTGATCTTGTAGAAATAGAAGGGGAAGATATATTTCATTGGTGCCCTCAACGGAAGTGTGTACGCCCGGTGTTTCAGTTGGTCTGAATCATCTCCAGAAATTCGAACAACCATAGATTGGACCACCGCCTTTGATTTCAAACAACCCGCATTCAATCTCAATCGAGAAAGTAACTCTGTTGTATCCCATACTGTTTTTTGAAGTTTTTGGCATCTTTTTATCAATTTTTTGTTGTATGATTAAGAATTTTGTGATCATTGGCCTTTTTTTTACCTTCTGTTGTACCTTGATTTTTGTATATGGTGCTTATTTGAGATGCTCACAAGATCATCAATAACATGATGATATAAATCAGGGGAGTTAACATAGTTGTTTATTAAAGCGCCCTATAATATGGTCTTTATGCTTAGTTTGGATACTTAGATAGTCCAACAATCTTAGTAGTTGCAGAAGGAAATAAGTCCCTATAGCGATTAGAAAGAAAACGTTTTTCTAGATAATTGAAGGCCTTGCATAGATAATATCAATCATGTGTTCTGTTTTATATTTTTGTTTGTTCATGTGGTGTGTGTTCCCTTTCGATGTAGCCAGAGTTGGGATTAGGGGCAAAAAGATGGCAGCATATGTGCAACAGTATTGAACTGAGTGGCGCGTTTGCATACTAGTTAAACCTACCAATGCCACATTTATTTTGAAGTCTTTTACTGCAAGGTTAATGAAATATGTTTGGATCCAATCATTCAATTAAAATATCTATGTATTCCATGCTTTTCTTACCAAGAGATCTAAATCAGCTTTCATCTCTTAAATAACACATGTAAAATTATGCACCGACATATGTTTTTTTGTTTCATTAATTAGGCATATCAAAGGGCGATGGATCGAGGTTGGATGAGTCAACCAAGAGCTAGTGCTGCTTACAAAGATGGTGTCGAGCAATTTCTGACTTTTGCATTCCGTGATGTTCCGGCCGGTGATAGAATTCTTTGTCCTTGTGTAAATTGCCGAAATAAAGCTATGCAGAGTTATGATGGAGTGAAGACTCACTTGAGATGTGATGGTATTCTTCAAGGTTACACTAAGTGGGTTTGCCATGGAGAGGATTACAGTGAACCATCATTTGCATTTGCTCATGTATCAGATAACAGTGGCAATCTTTCTATTCCTGGCATCCCAAGGAATGTTGTTGGAGAAAGCAGCCATGGAAGGTTGGATGACATGCCAGGACTCTTAAGTGCCGTCTTTGCTATGGCTAACAGTTGTGAATCTTTATCAAGCACATCTGATGGTGAATTAGATGGCCTTGAATTTGAGAATATGGAACCAAATTCAGTTGAGGATGAGAATGCAGATGCTCAAACAAGTAAGAAACCTGATACATATGCAAGCTTCTTGGAGGATGCAAACACAGAGTTATACCCTGGATGTAATGCATTTTCTAAGTTGTCATTTCTCATCACCTTGTATCACATGAAATGCTTACATGGATGGACACAAGAATCATTTACAACGCTACTTGGTGTTTTGTCTGATGCACTTCCAGAGGCAGAAATACCAAAGAAGTACTATGAGGTACAAAAACTCATTCGTGGCTTAGGGCTTGACTATGAGAAAATCCATGCATGCCCCAATGACTGTATGCTTTTCCGAGGTGAACGAGCTGATCAAGACTCTTGCCATGTGTGTGGCAGCTCGCGTTGGGTTACAGATGACAAGAAAGACTCCCAAGCTGAATCTGTATCTAAGCAATCTAAGCAAAAGAAGAAACCAACCAAGGTGTTGCGTTACTTTCCTTTGATACCGAGGATTCAAAGGCTCTTTGCAACAACAAAAACATCTGATGACATGCGTTGGCACGACGAGGGTCGTACCAAAGATGGAAAGATACGGCATCCGGCTGATGCCGAGTGTTGGAAAGATCTTGATGCTAGATACCCCGATTTTGCTGCTGATCCTCGTAATCCGCGCCTTGGCATTGGAAGTGATGGAGTTAACCCTTTCCGGAGTATGAGTTCAAAACATAGTACCTGGCCAGTGATGCTTATCCCGTACAACCTACCGCCTTGGATTTGCATGAAAGAAACATCTCTAATTTTATCAATGATCATTCCTGGACCAGCTTCCCCTGGGAATGACATTGATATATATTTGCAGCCACTGATTGATGAGCTCTTACAATTATGGGATGGTGTAGACACATTTGACGCTTCCTCGCAGGAGACATTTCCTCTCAAGGCTGCACTATTATGGACTTTAAATGATTTTCCGGCATTAGCTTACCTGTACGGTTGGAGCACAAGTGGTAAATATGGGTGTCCATCATGTGGTCCTTCTACAAGATCATTTCGCCTAAATAAGAGTATGAAACTTTGTTATATGGGCCACCGTCGCTGGTTACCACAGGGTCACATATTTCGAAACCGAAGGAGGCAAGAGTTTGATGGCACTAAAGAGACTGAACTGGCACCGACAACTATGAGTGGTACTTCAGCTTTGAAAATGTTGCAAGGCAGAGTGTTTGTGTTAGGCAAAAAAGCCAATGTAGCCAAGAAAGCAAAGGGCGGAAAGAAGAAAAAAAA
>NC_057795.1:379996191-380000808 GCF_018294505.1 Triticum aestivum | reverse complement strand
AAAAAAAACAGTGAAAAAGAAACTGAAAATTATCAAGAACCGAAGCGTAAAAGGAAGGCAGGCAACAAGAAGTCAATTAAGAACCAAGGTAAGCCTGAGAAGAAGCCAGAGGATTGGTTCAAAAAAAAATCAATATTTTTCAACTTGCCATATTGGGAACTTAACAAGTTAAGGCACAATCTCGATGTAATGCACATAGAAAAGAATGTGTTTGATAATTTAATTGGAACGTTGTTGAATATTGATTCTAAAACAAAGGATGGCCTAAATGCACGGCTTGACTTGGCAGAAATTGGTGAAAATGGAATTCGACATGATCTTCATCCTGTTGAAGATAATAATGGAAAAACAGTATTGCCTGATGCACCATTTACTATGTCTAGAAAACAGCAAGAAGTACTTTGTTCAGTGATGCATAATATTAGGACTTCCGATGGATATGCATCAAATTTTTCTAGGCATGTCAACATGAAAGATTGTACAATCTCAGGTCTCAAAAGCCATGATTGTCATGTTATTCTGGAAGATATTCTTCCTCTAGCACTTCGATCCTGTTACCCGCACAAAGAGGTCATGACAGTAGTTATCGGGCTGTCTAATTTCTTCAAGAAGCTATGCTCGAAAGTGTTAGATGTCTCTGAGCTTGAAAAACTTCAAGAGAGTATTGTGATGACACTTTGCAATATGGAGAGAATTTTTCTTCCATCATTCTTTACTATCATGGCGCATTTAATGGTGCACTTGGTTGAAGAAGTTAAACTTGGTGGTCCAGTGCACTATCGATGGATGTACCCTCTGGAGAGGTATGGCGCTTAACATTGATTTTATTCAATCTTCAATAGTGTTGAGAAGTAACATCCTGCTTAATTAAATTTAGATCATTTGTCCGGCTGAAAGCACTTGTGCGCAATAGAGCATTTCCTGAAGGTTCAATTGCTGAAGGGTATCTTGCCCAAGAATGCTTGACCTTTTGTTCAAGATTTCTAGAAGGAACTACACGTTTTACAAGACCATCAAGAAACCCTGCTCCGTCAGAAAAGATAAAAGATTTGTACATGTTCAATAGTGCTGGTGAACCAATTGGAAAGGCTATCCCGGTTGGGCAGTTTAATAGCCGTCTTCTAATTCAAGCACATCGATATGTCTTACGACATTGTGATGAACTTGCAGATTTCCGCAAGTATGTATAATATCTTTAATCTTTTTGTTTAGAGTTTGCCGAAAAGTTCTAATATATATAATCTAATTGTTACAGAGAATTTGTGGCCGAAGAGAATAGCAAAGGATGTGAGTCAGCTAAATTGACAGAAGCTGATAGCACTAAGTTAATTAATGGACACTTTGCTGACTGGTTGGAACAAAAGGTACATTTTACCATATTCATGTACTGTGAATTATATAGGCACCTGAATTTAACTAATTGCACATCCAGGTTTTACAAAGTGATGGGCCAAATATAACAGAAAAGGTAAGAGCTTTGGCTGCAAAGCCAAAGAGATATGGGGTGCGCTACAGTGGCTATGTCATCAACGGCTTCAGGTTTCACACGATGAGTCATGACTCAGGGCATGTCACACAAAATAGTGGTGTAGTGAACATTGCAGAAAATGGTGTTCGATATTATGGCAGATTAACTGACATATTTGAATTGTCCTATAATGATTACAAGGTGGTGTTCTTTAATTGTGATTGGTATGATGTCTACCACAAAGTTGGCATTCAAACCGATGAGTTTGGGTTCATTCTTGTGAACAAGTCTCGGAAAATACACACAGGAGATCAGTTAGAGGATGATCCTTTTGTATTTTCTTCCCAGGTGCAGCAGGTTTTCTATGTTCAAGATCCAAAAGCTGAACTATGGAATGTAGTAGTGGAAGTCAGGTCTCGTGACCTTTTTGACATGGGTGATGAAGAATCATCAGATGAAACAGATTAGAGCATTGTGCTTTTGGTTGTTTGGAGGCGGCCCACAGGAAATTCAGCATTCAGAAGCCTGAAGTACTGGTGGAAGCTCTTTGATGCTGTGGTTCTTTGCATGCAGCTGCAATTTTAGTTATGGTTTTAGTAGTAGTTTAGGAGCACCATGTCAGAATGCTTTATTATAGTTTATGGTTGTTGTCTTTTTTTGGTACTAATTCAGGGCACAACCCAAGTATACTTGGGTTTTAATTGTGCAAGACACTAGACATGGATACATTATTTTTTATGCTTTGCATGTGGTTTCTGAAGATGGTATGATAGCTGCATTTATGTCTCACTTCAAATCAGTCCCAGATGCTCGAGTCTTGAGGCATGATTGTTTGTGATGTTGGTAGCTGAACTTATCTTGTATTCTTGAGTATGGTTCATGCTGCCATGGTCCTTGTCTTGCTGGTAAATATGGCTTAGTCCATGTATAGCATGCCTACAATGTCTTATGTGTTCAGCGTTAAGTTTTCTTCTGTTCATTTTTGTGGTGTTTGCACCATTGTCCATATTGCTTCTTGGCTGTTGTTCATAGCATCACGACTTAACGTATCGGCAAAAGGAAAATCAATGGTGATCGGCATGCACATAACCAAAGATATGTTCTTTGTTGATGATCCAGCTGCCAAAAAATGAACCAAAAAAAGTGTCCAGAATTTGATGAGATTTTGACACAAGAATAACCATATGATTACTAGTATTCTGTGAAATTTTCATCAAATTTGGAGTCCGTGTGCGTTGAGGGCGACGAGGCGATCAAAGACACCTTCTTGATTCCCATTTCAGCTAGCTCTACGAGTCGCCTTGCTCCACCTCCTTGGCAATATGGTCGAAACCCTCCTCCCATTACACACAACCTTCAAGGCGGAACCCTAAATCGCCCAGAACCTTCTGGAGCGAGTGATTTGGATGCAATTCGCCATCCAGCAGGGTACCCCATCGGTCCTCAGACTAGTCCAGTTATTCGTTTTCCCACAAAACGGTCACAAACCAGGCGGCGACCAAGAAGCCTACTCCAGCCGTTGTGCCGCATTGAAGCCGACTTCCCATGGATTCTCGTCCCTTCGCCTGGTCTGGCCGTGCCTATTTAAGTGCGGTTCAGCACCGTTCACACCGCACTGCATAACAGATGTTGAGTACGTCCGCCAGATGGAGCTCGTGATAGAGGAGTCGCTATGGGGTCATGATCCGACGTGACCTTTGCCACCACCAACACATGTGAAGGAGGAGCGCCCTCGCCACCGCGCTATCGAGCGCGTGAACCAAGAGCCGGCATCACCGCCTCTCTATCACGTGAAGGCGGAGCTGGAGTCATGCACGCAACTACGGTGTCCAAATCGAACGACGTGTGAAGGGCGAGTTGTTGTCGCCGCCATAGAATGCTACATTCGATCCACAAAGCCGCTACGACCTCATCAGCCAGACGACATCGCCACTACACCACGATTGGTGCGACAAGGTTGTCAAGGAGGTGTTGTATGTGGTAGCAAAGTTCTGCAGTCGCCTCCTCCACTACATCGATCGTCGTGGCGACCACGACTCGTTGTCGCTGCGGGCCATTCTGTCAGCCGAGGAGAGAGCGGCCAGAGCAGCGGGAGCGGCACAACGTGGCGCGTCGCTCCGCGTTCGCCAAGTCCGGTGAGGCACCACCTTAGTTCTGCGTGGAGCCCGGCCTCGCGAAGGCCTCGGTCCATGACCTTCACTCACCATTATGGAGGCGAAAGCGGAGCGGCTCCTCTGTGAGCACCAGATGGCGGTCGGACATGACTGGCCCTCCCCTGCCCTTGCATCTCTCGAAGGGCTACTCCAACGACGACGATGACATGCATGGCGACGGAGGTGCGACAGGTAGGGCGGCCACATGTATGCACAAGAATCGCATTGCACAATACGATACAATGGAATTCTATTTTTTAGCAAAAAAATCATTTCACAATATATGCAAAAAATAATAAATAGATCAAGTGACCACTGGCTCTTTTCTGTTTGGTTCTTTATATAACATAAATAAATATGCCTTTTCCAAACTAAGTTTCCCATATTTTATTGGGAGCTAATTATTTTAGCATTTGGCGCTCATATTTTCCATCTACCGCCAAGAAATAGCGCGCCAGGGCTCTTATTATTGAGAAAAAAAAGATCCCCGTGATATACTCTGCCACGCCGCCCTCTCCCCACTTCTCGCCCACGCCGCCATCTCTCCACTTCTCCTCTTCTTCCACCTCCTAATCCATCTCAATCCATCTGATGGGATCCCTCCAATCCGTCCGCTGATGTGCATCGCCTCAATCTCATGAACGGGGATTGATTGGCTTGGTGGGCGGACTGACGGAGACTCAGCGGGCGGGCGGGCGATTGGAGGCCGTGGAGGTCGGGGACAGAGACTGGCCGGCGTGTGTGTTGGGGCCAACGGCGGCGATTGGGCGGGAAGGTCGGAGGAATCGGCTGCTGCAACGAGCAATTTCGTCTCCAACCTACAGGTTGATTAAGCAGAGCAAGCACGAGTACAGCCATCCTGCCCAGGGTAGCTGCGCCCCAGGTTCGTATTGGTCCTCACCATTGTGTTGTGCTCTCTCAGGTCTTGGTGCAGAAATTACTGAGATTCATTGATCTTTAGTTTGATTTCTTGTGGCTTAATCGGTGTGAAGGTTT
>NC_057795.1:379987165-379993282 GCF_018294505.1 Triticum aestivum | reverse complement strand
CAGCAAGGTGGTCCTGAACCAAGTTTACGACTTCACCAAGTTACTAAGCAGGTAAACAAGTGCTACATATCTAAATGACAATGATTGTATGAAAGGTTGTCTAATTTTGTATTTAAGTGCAAGGTAAATGACATTATTATGAAACACCAAACCCATTTTGACAAGTTCGTTTCAAATACTGTCGTGACACTACTAGCAGATCATAAGTCAGATTCAACCAAGTATTAAAAAGTTGTATTGCCAACATTAACATGATTTGGCCTGATGGAACCAAAAGTTAGTCGCACGCACATGTCATTGTTGCTCCAAGAAATCTCCTATTCAAATGAACTAATTAATCACTCTTGAACTGATACATGAGTACTAATAGAACACCAATCTTGCATACATGTTCTTTTTGGTGGTAACCCTGCATAGATTTTGAGGAACACCCGGCCCTTGAATATTAGGTGAATTCTGTTTTCAGTGTATAAATTTACATGACGTCAACTTCATTTGTTTGCATACTGCATTCGTGCTTAGTTTTCACAATAAATAATTTTGTAGTAAGACCTGAATCTAATTTGATAGCAAAATGTGCAGACTGAAAGTACGTGTAGAATAAGGCTCCTTGGTGGATGTATTGGAACTCTTCAAAACTATCATTCTTGATTGTAGTTGATCATGTGTCTCCCTTCACGCGTATTCCTATTTAATTGCAGAATGCTCATGCTCAAAATAGCAATGCAACCAAGCCATGTGGTCATCACCAAGTCACTAAGCAGGTACGTATGGGCTACATATCCAAATGAGAATGATTGTATAATAGATAGTTGGTCTAGTTATTTGTGAAATTGTTCTTATTTGTTTAAAATGAATTCTTCTCAGGTTCATCAATAACAAATGTTTCATTTCTTGAAAAATAGGATGAAGTTGAAGTCGTGTTGTATTCAATGAACTCGAGAAACAAAGACAAACTCGTGGCCAAAGGAACTTTAGCCAGTAAAGAGAAAACATATGTGGTTGGAGGAAGCATGCTTGGTGTGGAATACGTTGCAGTTCTTGTTCGCGGTTGTACATATCTAGGAGATGAGAAACTAGTTAGACCATATGAAAAATTCCAAACAGTAAGGGATGCTATGGGTTCTGTTATTGCTTGGCCTCGCTCACATGTAAGTATGTTTTCATTCAAGCATCATGTATGCTCCAATCTGCACATGTTTGATATGTTATTTATCGAGAATATTTCTGCTTTTTAGGTAAAAATAGTTAGGCCAACTCCTCCAGCACAACCAGAAAGCATTGGTATGATACATTTCTTATAATTTCATCAAAGAATCTCTTATCCTGTAGTTCTTTATAAACATGTGTTCATGTAAATGGTGTTCATTCTCTTTTTCAGGGCGGTGAGGATTTGAAAAGTGAGTGCATTAAAGGAGCTAGGAGTGGCTGGGTAGTTGAGGATTTGAAAAGGGAGTGCACTGGAGGAGTCAAGAGCAGTTTGATTAATCTATCTTTGAATGAACAAATATTCTGGATTATGTATAGATTTTAGCTTCATAGAGAAAAATAGTTCCAGTCTATAGGATCTTTTCTTATTTATTTTCATCATTGCATGTTTCATATGAATGTTTGATATTATTCAGCTGTGAACTCCATGTACTTTTAGCTTCATAGAGAAAAAAACTTCCAGTCTAATTAATGCATTGGATGTTGTTATTGAGGTTGCCAATGTTTGCAAATGCAATCGATGAAGTGGAATGATGCCTTCGTATCACAATATTATTTGACCAATTTGCATGTGCAACCATGACACTAAAAATAATTGCATTTGAAACGATGAAACAAAATTGAAATTAATCAAATAATATTTAAAGTAAAATATTTCATTTGTATAAATGTTCTTATGGACATTTAGAGACGAGTATAAGAGGCGAATGAAACGTGTCTATGAGTAGAGACGTAATATGAGCATGCCTAACCTAACGTCTCTACATGTAGATACGATTTTTGAGCATGCCTAACCTAACGTCTCTACATGTAGATACGATTTTTGAGCATGCCTAAGACAACGTCTCTACATGTAGATACGATTTTGAACGTCGTGAGAAAGCGTCTCATTCCATGTAAGACACGCTTGTCAAGCGTGTCTATTTGTTTGAGACGGTCCGTGGGAAGACGCTCCAAGGACGCTTTACTAAAACGACTCTATAGTTGGCTAGAGATGAAATAACACGTTGCTAGGTATGAAATTGGGCGTGTCTACTGGCTGTTTTTGTTGTAGTGAGGCAACCCAATTTTATTTTTATTTCTTCCTTTTTGCTTCTGTTTAGTAATAAATATTTCATCTAGCTTATGTTTAGATGTGTTTTCATGTTTTAATTAGTGTTTGTGCCAAGTAGAACCTATAGGATAACCTATGGTGATAGTTAATTTGATTCTGCTGAAAAACAGAAACTTTGCACGCACTAAAATAATTTTAGTAATTCACAGAAACATGATTTTGCGTTGATTCCTTTTGCTGTAGATCAATAGACAAATTTCCCAGGACTTCATATTTTTTTAGGATTTTTAGAGTTCCATAAGTATTCGAGAGTTACAGATTGCTACAGACTGTTTTGTTTTTGATAGGTTCTGTTTTTCGTGTGTTGTTTGCTTATTTTGATGCATCTATGGCTAGTATCGGTGGTTATGAACCATAGAGAAGTTGGAATACAGTAGGTTTAACACCAATATAAATAGATGAGTTCATTACAATAGCTCTTGTGGTGGTTTTTCTTTCTTGCCCTAACGGAGCTTATGGGATTTCCTGTTGAGTTTTGTGTTGTGAAGTTTTCAAGTTTTGAGTAAAGATTTGATGGATTATGGAATAAGGAGTGGCAAGGGCCTAAGCTTGGGGATGCCCATGTAACCCCAAGATATTCAAGTATAACCAAAATCCTAAGCTTGGGGATGCCCCGGAAGGCATACCCTCTTTCTTCTTTGTCTATCGGTAACTTTACTTGGAGCTATATTTTTTATTCGCCACATGATATGTGTTTTGCTTGGAGCGTCATGTATGATATTAGTCTTTGCTTTTTAGATTTCCACAATCATCCTTGCTGTAAACACCTTTTGGGAGAAGCCCACTTGATTTAGAATTTATTAGAATACTCTATGTGCTTCTTTTATATCTTTTGAGCTAGATAGTTTTGCTCTAGTGCTTCACTTATACGTTTTAGAGCACGGCGGTGGCTTAATTTTGTAGAAATTGTTGGTCTCTCATACTTCACTTATATTATTTTGAGAGTCTTTTAGAACAGCATGGTATTTGCTATGGTTATAAAATTGGTCCTAGAATGATGGGCATCCAAGTTGGGTATAATAAAAACTATCATAGAAAGTGAATTGCATGCTATGATCAATTTGATACTTGATAATTGTTTTGAGATATAGAGGTGGTGATATTAGAGTCATGCTAGTTGGGTGATTATGAATTTAAAGAATACTTGTGTTGAAGTTTGTGATTCCCGTAGCATGCACGTATGGTGAACCGCTTTGTGATGAAGTTGGAGCACAATTTTATTTATTGATTGTCTTCCTTATGAGTGGCGGTCGGGGATGAGCGATGGTCTTTTCCTACCAATCCATCCCCCTAGGAGCATGCGGTAATGCTTTATTTTCAATGGCTTGTGGATTTTTGCAATAAGTATATGAGTTCTTTATGACTAATGTTGAGTCCATGGATTAGACGCACTCTCACCCTTCCACCATTGCTAGCCTCTCTTGTGCCGCGCAACTTTCGCCGGTACCATACACCCACCATATACCTTCCTCAAAACAGCCACAATACCTAACTATTATGGCATTTCCATAGCCATTCCAAGATATATTGCCATGCAACTTTCCACCATTCCGTTTATATGACATGCATCATCATTGTCATGTTGCTCTTTGCATGATCATTTAGTTGACATTGTACTTGTGGCAAGGCCACCTTCATAATTTTCATACATGTCACTCTTGATTCATTGCATATCCCGGTACACCACCGGAGGCATTCATATAGAGTCATCTTGTTCTAAGTATCGAGTTGTAATCTTGAGTTGTAAGTAAATAAAAGTGTGATGATCTTCATTATTAGAGCATTGTCCCAGTGAGGAAAGGATGATGGAGACTATGATTCCCCCACAAGTCCGGATGAGACTTCGGACTTATAAAAAAAAGAAGCCAAAGAGCCCACCAAATAAAAAAAAAGAGAGAAAGGCCAAATAAAAAAAGAAAGGCCAAATAAAAAAATGAGAGAAAAAGAGAGAAGGGACAATGCTACTATCCTTTTTACCACACTTGTGCTTCAAAGTAGCACCATGATCTTCATGATAGAGAGTCTCCTATGTTGTCACTTTCATATACTAGTGGGAATTTTTCATTATAGACCTTGGCTTGTATATTCCAATGACGGGCTTCCTCAAATGCCCTAGGTCTTCGTGAGCAAGCAGGTTGGATGCACACCCACTTAGTTTCTTTTGTTGAGCTTTCATACATTTATAGCTCTAATGCATCCGTTGCATGGTAATCCCTACTCACTCACATTGATATCTATTAATGCGCATCTCCATAGTCCGTTGGTACGCCTAGTTGATGTGAGACTATCTTCTCCTTTTTGTCTTCTCCACAACCACCATTCTATTCAACATATAGTGCTATGTCCATGGCTCACACTCATGTATTGTGTGAAAGTTGAAAAAGTTTGAGATTACTAAAGTATGAAACAATTGCTTGGCTTGTCATCGGGGTTGTGCATGATTAAATACTTTGTGTGATGAAGATAGAGCAACAACTAGACTATATGATTTTGTAGGGATAACTTTCTTTAGCCATGTTATTTTGAGAAGACACGATTGCTTAGTTAGTATGCTTGAAATATTACTATTTCTTATGTCAATATGAACTTTTATTTTGAATCATTTGGATCTGAACATTCATGCCACAATAAAGAAAATTACATTGAGAATTATGCTAGGTAGCATTCCACATCAAACATTCTGTTTTTATCATTTACCTACTTGAGGATGAGCATGAATTAAGCTTGGGGATGCTTGATACGTCTCCAACGTATCTATAATTTTTGATTGTTCCATGCTATTATATTACCCATTTGGGATGTTTATGGGCTTTACTTTACACTTTTATATCATTTTTAGGACTAACCTACTAACTGGAGGCCCAGCCCGAATTGCTGTTTTTTGCCTATTTCAGTGTTTCGAAGGAAAGGAATATCAAACGGAGCCAAACGGAATGAAACCTTCCGGAGCGATCTTTTTGGAACAAACATGATCCAGGGGACTTGGAGTGGATGTCAAGCAACAGAGGAGGCGGCCACAAGGGTGCCCGGCGTGCCCCCTAGGGGTGGGCGCGCCCCCACACTTGTGGGCCCCTCGAGCGTCCACCGACCTACTTCTTCCTCCTATATATACCCATGTACCTCGAAAACATCCAGGAGCACCACGAAAAACTATTTCCACCTCCACAACCTTCTGTATACGCGAGATCCCATCTTGGAGCCTTCATCGGTGCTCCACCGGAGGGGGAATCGACCATGGAGGGCCTCTACGTCATCTCCAAGTCCCTTCCGATGAGTTGTGAGTAGTTTACCACAAACCATCACTACAAAAAAAGACACATCCGTGACATTTTGGGCCGAACGAAAATTTTTCTGTCATACATATGACACTTCTATGACGATAATTGTGACAAAACCCGGTATCATCATAGATGTGGTGGGCTCCTACTTCTATGACAAAAAATCATGACAGAAAATGGGCTTTTCAACCTGGGCGGGCCGGAGACACAGCTGCAAGGCATTCTTTGGGCCGTCCATGACGGAAAAAACCGTGGTAGAAGCGAGGGCAAGGAAGATTTCGGGGAGTTCCCGGTTACGGTGGGTGGTCGGGGGCCGAGCGATGCGCGTTTCTCTCGTACACGTATGCACGTGTGTGCGAGGCGTTGGCTCTAACTGAACCCGAGCGAGGCGTTGGGCTCTAACTGAACCCGAGCGATTGCACTGCAGGCTACGCGTTACTGAACCCGAGCGATCGATTCCTTCACTACTGCTGCTAACCGAAGCCGATCGATGCTGCCTCTCTGGATGAACAGTGA